>NC_134353.1:926377625-926390125 GCF_048569485.1 Anomaloglossus baeobatrachus | reverse complement strand
CTGCTGCGCCGGAAAGTCCACACGCACACACACAAACATACACACACATCAGATCACACTCACACTCACTCTCATACACACCTCACACACACCTCACATCGCATCCACATACTCACGACATCCTGGGATATCGCTTGCTTCTCGGCGGCGAAAATGTGCTGTTGTGATCTTCCAGGACCTGACGGAGGATCACATGGCCAGAAGCATGTGATATCCCCGGATGTTGTGAGTATGAGCGCGTAAGTGCGATATCGTCAGTGTCTGTGTGTGTGAGTGGATGCGATCGGGTGTGTGTGAGTGGATGCGATCGGGTGTGTGTGAGTGGATGCGATCGGGTGTGTGTGTGAGTGGATGCGATCGGGTGTGTGTGAGTGGATGCGATCGGGTGTGTGTGTGAGTCGATGCGATCGGGTGTGTGTGTGAGTGGATGCGATCGGGTGTGTGTGTGAGTGGATGCGATCGGGTGTGTGTGTGAGTGGATGCGATCGGGTGTGTGTGTGAGTGGATGCGATCGGGTGTGTGTGTGAGTGGATGCGATCGGGTGTGTGTGTGAGTGCATGCGATCGGGTGTGTGAGTGTCGGCAGAGGAGCAGGGCGTGCTGGAGGAGGCTGGGAGCAGAGAGGCTGATCATGGGGAAGAGGGAAATGCTGATGCTGAAGGAGGCTGGGATGGGAAGGCTGGGAAGAAGGAGGCTGGGAGGAGAGAGGCTGATCCTAGGGAAGGCTGGGGAGAGGAGGCTGATGCTGAGGGAGGCTGGAAGGAGAGAGGCTGATGCTGAGGGAGGCTGGGACGAGGGAGGCTGATGCTTAGGGAAGCTGATGCTGGAGGAGGCTGGAAGAACAGAGGCTGATGCTGGTAGAGGCTGATGCTTGGGGAAGCTGATGCTGGGGGAGACTGGGAGAGGAAGGCTGATGCTGAGGGAGGCTGGGAGGGGGAGGCTGGGAGGAAGGAGGCTGGGAGGAGAGAGGCTGATCCTTGGGAAGGCTGGGAAAGGGAGGCTGATGCTGAGGGAGGCTGGAAGGAGAGAGCCTGATGCTAGGGACAGAGACGCTGATGCTGGGAGGAGAGAGGCTGATGCTGCGGGCAGAGAGGCTGATGATGCGGGTAGAGAGGCTGATGCTGGCGCAGCATGGCGGATGGAGCACGTTTGGTAATGCGCAGCATGGCGGATGGAGCACGTTTGGGAGTGCGCAGCATGGCGGATGGAGTACGTTTGGGAGTGCGCAGCATGGCGGATGGAGCACGTTTGGGAGTGCGCAGCATGGCGGATGGAGCACGTTTGGGAGTGCGCAGCATGGCGGATGCAGCACGATGGCGAGTGCGGAGTATGGCGGATGGAGCATGTTTGGGAGTGCGCAGCATAGCGGATGGACCACGTTTGGGAGTGCGCAGCATGGCGGATGGAGCACGTTTGAGAGTGCGCAGCATGGGAGATGGAGCACGATGGGAGGTGCGCAGCATAGGGGATGGAGCACGATAGGGAGTGCACTGCATGGGGGATGGAGCACGATGGAGAGTGCCCAGCATGGCGGATGGAGCACGTTTGAGAGTGCGCAGCATGGCGGATGGAGCACGTTTGGGAGTGCGCGGCATGGCGGATGGAGCACGTTTGGGAGTGCGCAGCATGGATGATGGAGCACGATGGGGGGTGCGCAGCATAGGGGATAGAGCACGATGGGGAGTGCGCTGCATGGGGCATGGAGCACGATGGGGAGTGTGGAGTATGGCGGATGGAGCACGTTTGGGAGTGCGCAGCATGGTGGATGGAGCACATTTGGGAGTGCGCAGCATGGCGGATGGAGCACGTTTAGGAGTGCGCAGCATGGGAGATGGAGCACGATGGGGAGTGCGCAGCATGGCGGATGGAGCACGATGGGGAGTGCGCAGCATGGCGGATGCAGCACGATGGCGAGTGCGGAGTATGGCGGATGGAGCATGTTTGGGAGTGCGCAGCATAGCGGATGGACCACGTTTGGGAGTGCGCAGCATGGCGGATGGAGCACGTTTGAGAGTGCGCAGCATGGGAGATGGAGCACGATGGGAGGTGCGCAGCATAGGGGATGGAGCACGATAGGGAGTGCACTGCATGGGGGATGGAGCACGATGGAGAGTGCCCAGCATGGCGGATGGAGCACGTTTGAGAGTGCGCAGCATGGCGGATGGAGCACGTTTGGGAGTGCGCGGCATGGCGGATGGAGCACGTTTGGGAGTGCGCAGCATGGATGATGGAGCACGATGGGAGGTGCGCAGCATAGGGGATAGAGCACGATGGGGAGTGCGCTGCATGGGGCATGGAGCACGATGGGGAGTGTGGAGTATGGCGGATGGAGCACGTTTGGGAGTGCGCAGCATGGTGGATGGAGCACATTTGGGAGTGCGCAGCATGGCGGATGGAGCACGTTTAGGAGTGCGCAGCATGGGAGATGGAGCACGATGGGGAGTGCGCAGCATGGCGGATGGAGCACGATGGGGAGTGCGCAGCATGGGGAATGGAGCACGATAGGGAGTGCGCAGCATGGCGGATGGAGCACGTTTGGGAGTGCGCAGCATGGCGGATGGAGCACGTTTGGGAGTGCGCAGGATGGGAGATGTAGCACGATGGGGGGTGCGCAGCATAGGGGATGGAGCACGATAGAGAGTGCACACCTCCCCCCAACACACACACACGCGCGCGCGCGCACTGCACAACACACCACACACACACACTGGAAACCACAAACAACTGCCCTACACAGACACCCACACACAGACAACGCTGCACACACAAATATACGCACATACTGCACATATATATAACAAAAATCATACATGAACTACACAATACGTAAATTCTAGAATACCCGATGCGTAGAATCGGGCCACCTTCTAGTATATATATATATATATATATCTATCTATATCTATATATATATCTATATATATATATATATATATAATGTATCTCTATCTATATATATATATATATATATATATATATATATATATATCTATCACACACACACACAGTGCCTACAAGTAGTATTCAACCCCCTGCAGATTTAGCAGGTTTACACATTTGGAATTAACTTGGCATTGTGACATTTGGACTGTAGATCAGCCTGGAAGTGTGAAATGCACTGCAGCAAAAAAGAATGTTATGTTATTTTTTTTTTTAAATAGTGAAAAGTTTATTCAGAGGGTCATTTATTATTCAACCCCTCAAACCACCAGAATTCTGTTTGGTTCCCCTAAAGTATTAAGAAGTATTTCAGGCACAAAGAACAATGAGCTTCACATGTTTGGATTAATTATCTCTTTTTCCAGCCTTTTCTGACTAATTAAGACCCTCCCCAAACTTGTGAACAGCACTCATACTTGGTCAACATGGGAAAGACAAAGGAGCATTCCAAGGCCATCAGAGACAAGATCGTGGAGGGTCACAAGGCTGGCAAGGGGTACAAAACCCTTTCCAAGGAGTTGGGCCTACCTGTCTCCACTGTTGGGAGCATCATCCGGAAGTGGAAGGCTTATGGAACTACTGTTAGCCTTCCACGGCCTGGACAGCCTTTGAAAGTTTCCTCCCGTGCCGAGGCCAGGCTTGTCCGAAGAGTCAAGGCTAACCCAAGGACAACAAGGAAGGAGCTCCGGAAAGATCTCATGGCAGTGGGGACATTGGTTTCAGTCAATACCATAAGTAACG
Organism: Anomaloglossus baeobatrachus; assembly: GCF_048569485.1. Taxonomy (NCBI): domain Eukaryota; kingdom Metazoa; phylum Chordata; class Amphibia; order Anura; family Aromobatidae; genus Anomaloglossus; species Anomaloglossus baeobatrachus. Next base: position 926,386,445 of record NC_134353.1, on the reverse strand, counting down.
TACTCCACCGCAATGGTCTCCGTTCCAGACAAGCCCGTAAGGTACCTTTACTTTCAAAGTGTCATGTCAAGGCTCGTCTACAGTTTGCTCATGATCACTTGGAGGACTCTGAGACAGACTGGTTCAAGGTTCTCTGGTCTGATGAGACCAAGAGCGAGATCTTTGGTGCCAACCACACACGTGACGTTTGGAGACTGGATGGCACTGCATACGACCCCAAGAATACCATCCCTACAGTCAAGCATGGTGGTGGCAGCATCATGCTGTGGGGCTGTTTCTCAGCCAAGGGGCCTGGCCATCTGGTCCACATCCATGGGAAGATGGATAGCACGGCCTACCTGGAGATTTTGGCCAAGAACCTCCGCTCCTCCATCAAGGATCTTAAGATGGGTCGTCATTTCATCTTCCAACAAGACAACGACCCAAAGCACACAGCCAAGAAAACCAAGGCCTGGTTCAAGAGGGAAAAAATGAAGGTGTTGCAGTGGCCTAGTCAGTCTCCTGACCTTAACCCAATTGAAAACTTGTGGAAGGAGCTCAAGATTAAAGTCCACATGAGATACCCAAAGAACCTAGATAACTTGGAGAAGATCTGCATGGAGGAGTGGGCCAAGATAACTCCAGAGACCTGTGCCGGCCTGATCAGGTCTTATAAAAGACGATTATTAGCTGTAATTGCAAACAAGGGTTATTCCACAAAATATTAAACCTAGGGGTTGAATAATAATTGACCCACACTTTTATGTTGAAAGTTTATTAAAATTTAACTGAGCAACATAACTTGTTGGTTTGTAAGATTTATGCATCTGTTAATAAATCCTGCTCTTGTTTGAAGTTTGCAGGCTCTAACTTATTTGCATCTTATCAAACCTGCTAAATCTGCAGGGGGTTGAAGACTACTCTTAGGCACTGTATATATATACACATATATATTTTAATATATATATATATATATAGATAAAGATAGATATATATATATATATATATATATATATATACACAAAGCAAGAAGGCCTGCGGAGACACCATCACGTGTTTCTCAACGCTGGCAGGAAACTAGCCAGGTCTTTCACCGGGAAGGAACAACCACGGGAAGGGCAGTCTCCAGTCAAGGAGACCACCTATACCAAACATGGTATCCATCCACAGACAGCCGTTTCGGGGTATTTGCCCCTCATCAGTGTGGAGTAGGAATCTGGCTAGTGGGAGCATTGCCTAGTAAAAGACTATGTGAGCAAGGATGGTTGACCTTAGGGAGATCAACATCCACCACTGCGGAGACACCATCACGTGTTTCTCAACGCAGTGATTCTAGAGCAATGCCCCCTGGGAAATATTCAAAGCAAGAAGGCCTGCGGAGACACCATCACGTGTTTCTCAACGCTGGCAGGAAACTAGCCAGGTCTTTCACCGGGAAGGAACAACCACGGGAAGGGCAGTCTCCAGTCAAGGAGACCACCTATACCAAACATGGTATCCATCCACAGACAGCCGTTTCGGGGTATTTGCCCCTCATCAGTGTGGAGTAGGAATCTGGCTAGTGGGAGCATTGCCTAGTAAAAGACTATGTGAGCAAGGATGGTTGACCTTAGGGAGATCAACATCCACCACTGCGGAGACACCATCACGTGTTTCTCAACGCAGTGATTCTAGAGCAATGCCCCCTGGGAAATATTCAAAGCAAGAAGGCCTGCGGAGACACCATCACGTGTTTCTCAACGCTGGCAGGAAACTAGCCAGGTCTTTCACCGGGAAGGAACAACCACGGGAAGGGCAGTCTCCAGTCAAGGAGACCACCTATACCAAACATGGTATCCATCCACAGACAGCCGTTTCGGGGTATTTGCCCCTCATCAGTGTGGAGTAGGAATCTGGCTAGTGGGAGCATTGCCTAGTAAAAGACTATGTGAGCAAGGATGGTTGACCTTAGGGAGATCAACATCCACCACTGCGGAGACACCATCACGTGTTTCTCAACGCAGTGATTCTAGAGCAATGCCCCCTGGGAAATATTCAAAGCAAGAAGGCCTTCGGAGACACCATCACGTGTTTCTCAACGCTGGCAGGAAACTAGCCAGGTCTTTCACCGGGAAGGAACAACCACGGGAAGGGCAGTCTCCAGTCAAGGAGACCACCTATACCAAACATGGTATCCATCCACAGACAGCCGTTTCGGGGTATTTGCCCCTCATCAGTGTGGAGTAGGAATCTGGCTAGTGGGAGCATTGCCTAGTAAAAGACTATGTGAGCAAGGATGGTTGACCTTAGGGAGATCAACATCCACCACTGCGGAGACACCATCACGTGTTTCTCAACGCAGTGATTCTAGAGCAATGCCCCCTGGGAAATATTCAAAGCAAGAAGGCCTGCGGAGACACCATCACGTGTTTCTCAACGCTGGCAGGAAACTAGCCAGGTCTTTCACCGGGAAGGAACAACCACGGGAAGGGCAGTCTCCAGTCAAGGAGACCACCTATACCAAACATGGTATCCATCCACAGACAGCCGTTTCGGGGTATTTGCCCCTCATCAGTGTGGAGTAGGAATCTGGCTAGTGGGAGCATTGCCTAGTAAAAGACCAGCGTTGAGAAACACGTGATGGTGTCTCCGCAGGCCTTCTTGCTTTGAATATTTCCCAGGGGGCATTGCTCTAGAATCACTGCGTTGAGAAACACGTGATGGTGTCTCCGCAGTGGTGGATGTTGATCTCCCTAAGGTCAACCATCCTTGCTAACATATATATATATATATATATATATATATATATATATATATATATATATATATATATATATATATATATATATATATATATATATATATATATATGTACATACATATACATACACACATATTGTATATTATATATATATATATATATATATATATACTCATACATATACACACATTCATCTTCCTATATCAACAGTAGTACGCCCATGCATGTGTTGCATCTGGTCTTCTGACAGTGCACATTTGTGGGTCATGTCTGGTCTTCCTATAGCACCAGCACCGTACCCACCTACAGGTCATGCCTAGTTTTCTTATAGCAACAGGACCAGACCCATTCATAGTAGTTCTTGATATTGCAACTCTACTAAACAAAATAAGGCTTAGGTGCAATATTGCAAATGGGTATGGCACAGTTTTTAGAGAGAAAAAAAAATAAATCATGTTTTACAGTTAGGAAGAAGACTTAAGGAAAATTATTACATAGTGTGACATTTAGAGAAAAATACTGAAAAGACAACTTTTTTTTACAAAATTGTTTATCTTAATCTTGTGAGGTTTGTATATTTGTGCGAGATCTGTCACTAATCTAAAAGACCACTACACACAATAAGACTAAAATCGATAGTCTGTGCATGGGAGCCTCCGATCAATGGTGTTAGTGTAAATAAAGATCCAGCTTGTTTAATTTAGGTCTGTTGATCCTTTCCACTGCCAAAGATGTCTGGCAGAGGCTCTCTCAGAAAACACAGGACCGGTGGACACAGTGAGACCTCCTGCTCCTGTGTATGGAAAAGTCGGCTTAGATGGTGGTCGGCCAAACAATCGACCAAACCTTTGGTCACCTGAAACCCATATTTTGGTCTGCTGATCTTTTTGTACACCCTGAGCTAAGCCATTGCCAGAGAAGTCTGGCAGAGGCTCGCTCATAGAGAACACAGAAGCACTTGGCAGGGAGTCCTCCTGTGTACGGGAGAGTAAAGGGTACTTTACACGCTGCGATTTCGCTAGCGAGATTGCAAGCGATTGTAAACGCCCCCATCGGTTGTGCGACACGGTCAAATCGCTGCCCGTGCCGCACAACATTGCGTGGACCAGTCACACGGACTTACCTGCCCAGCGACGTCGCTCTGGCCGGCGAACGGCTTCCTTTCTAAGGGGACGGATTGTGCGGAGTCATAGCGACGTCACATGGCAGGCGTCCAAAAGAAGCGGAGGGGCGGAGATGAGCAGGACATAACATCCCGCCCACCTCCTTCCCCTCCGCATTGCCGGTGGACGAAGGTAAGGAGATGTTCGTCACTCCCGCAGTGTCACACACAGCGATGTGTGCTGCCGCAGGAATGACAAACAACATCGTACCTGTCTCAGCAGCGATATTAAGGAAATTAGTAACGTGTCAACGAGCAACGATTTTTCACGTTTTTGTGCTCGTTGATCGTCGCTCATTTGTGTTACACGCTGCGATGTCGGTAACGGCGCTGGATGTGTGTTACTACCGACGTGACCCGACGATATATCGTTACTGATATAGCGTGTAAGGCACCCTTTAGGGCAGGGGTCTCAAACTCGTCAGAGTAAGTGGGCCGCACATAAAAAAAATTTAAGGCAGAGGGCCGCATTCCTTTCAAATTTAATACAATACAATATAATTGTTAATTAATTATTTCAACTGTTATAACAATGCTACATTAGTATGCGCTGAGAATCAAAAATACCGTGAAGCAAAACGTCATTTTTTTATATTATTTATTTGTCAAAGAGAGTGGGCATCTGTGATTGGCATCAGCATCAAAATGTATAAGCAGATTCCAGGTTATTCCAACAGCCAAGCACAGACACTCATTCTCTGTCACAGCATTCAAAAAATTACATAGAGCTGCGCAGTATTTTTGATTCTCAGAGCAGATAAAGCGGACAGCTACGGGCTGCCACCCCCAGCTGCCTGGCTTTTACTTAGCTGGCAATCAAAATATAGGGAAACCCAATTTTTTTTAATTAAATAATGAAAAAAAAAATGCGTGGGCTCCCGCCATATTTTGATCACCAGCCAGGTAAAACCAGACAGCTGAGGGCTGGGATTCTCAGCGTGGTAAGGCCCAAGCATTTTGGGCCCCCCCGCAGCCCACAACCGCCCCTGGAAATGGCGCATTCATCACAGCGCCATTTCCAGGTGCTTTACCTGGCTCTTCCAGCATCCCTGGTGGCAGTGGCACGCTGGGTAATAATGGGGTTAATACCAGCTTTGTATTCTCAGCTGCTAGTAAACCCGAAATTCATGGTGTCATGTCAAATTAGATGTGACCACCATGAATTTTTAGTAAATAGTAAAAAAACACAACACAGAGAAAAATATTTTTATTAGAAATTATACAAAAAAACACATTTAGGGACTCCCATCTTTTTTAGAAAAAAAAAGCTTCCCTCTGACGTAGTCCAAAGTCAATGTCAGCTCAGCTTCATCGCTCTGAACAGATGAGCGTCTGTCCAGACCGACAAGAAGGCTGAGACTGAAAGTAACATTTTCCGGTCTTCCAGTCACCATCATCATCAAAATCATTTTTATTATCATCATGCACACACAGCCACCATCATCATCATACAAACACACATGGCAATCATCATCATCATTATACACACACACACACACAGCCAACATCATCATCATACACAGCCATCGTCATCATCATCATCGTCACTCACAAACAGCCACCACCACGATCATCATCAGTCACACACAGCCACCACCGCCATTATCATCAGTTGCACACAGTCACCACCACCATCAGTCACACACAGCCACTACCGCCATCATCATCATCAGTCACACACAGCCACCACCACCATCATCATCATCAGTCGCACACAGCCACCACCTCCGTCATCATCATCAGTCACACACAGCCACCACCGCCATCATCATCATCATCAGTCACACACAGCCACCACCGCCATCATCATCATCATCAGTCACACACAGCCACCACCTCCATTATCATCATCAGCCGCACACAGCCACCACCGCCATCATCATCATCATCAGTCACACACAGCCACCACCGACATCATCATCATCAGTCACACACAGCCACCATCATCATCAGTCACACACAGCCACCACCGCCATCATCATCATCATCAGTCACACACAGCCACCACCTCCATTATCATCATCATCAGTCACACACAGCCACCACCGCCATCATCATCATCATCAGTCACACACAGCCACCACCGACATCATCATCATCAGTCGCACACAGCCACCATCATCATCAGTCACACACAGCCACCACTGCTATCAGAATCATCAGTCGCACACAGCCACCACTGCCGTCATCATGATCAGTCGCACACAGCCACCACCATCATCAGTCACACACAGCCACCACCGCCATCATCATCATCATCAGTCACACACAGCCACCACCTCCATTATCATCATCAGCCGCACACAGCCACCACCGCCATCATCATCATCATCAGTCACACACAGCCACCACCGACATCATCATCATCAGTCACACACAGCCACCATCATCATCAGTCACACACAGCCACCACCGCCATCATCATCATCATCAGTCACACACAGCCACCATCATCATCAGTCACACACAGCCACCACTGCTATCAGAATCATCAGTCGCACACAGCCACCACTGCTATCAGAATCATCAGTCGCACACAGCCACCACTGCTATCAGAATCATCAGTCACACACAGCCACCACTGCTATCAGAATCATCAGTCGCACACAGCCACCACTGCTATCAGAATCATCAGTCGCACACAGCCACCACTGCTATCAGAATCATCAGTCGCACACAGCCACCACTGCTATCAGAATCATCAGTCGCACACAGCCACCACTGCCGTCATCATGATCAGTCGCACACAGCCACCACCATCATCAGTCACACACAGCCACCACCGTTATCATCATCATCAGTCGCACACAGCCACCACCACCATCATCAGTCGTACACAGCCACCACCACCATCATCAGTCGCACACAGCCACCACCGCCGTCATCATCATCAGTCCCACACAGCCACCACCGACATCATCATCATCAGTCGCACACAGCCACCATCGGTCACACACAGCCACCACCGCTATCATCATCCTCCTCATCATCAACACAGCCATCATCATCATCATCCACACACACATACAGCCATCATCATCATCATCCACACACACAGCTATCATCATCCACACACACATACAGCCATCATCACCATCAACACACACAGCCATCATCATCATCATCATCATCATCATCCACACACAGCCATCATCATCATACACACACAGCCATCATCATCACACACACACACACACACACATACAGCCATCATCACCATCAACACACACAGCCATCATCATCATCATCATCATCATCCACACACAGCCATCATCATCATACACACACAGCCATCATCATCACACACACACACACACACACACATACAGCCATCATCACCATCAACACACACAGCCATCATCATCATCATCATCCACACACAGCCATCATCATCATACACACACAGCCATCATTACACACACACACACACACACACACACAGCCATCATCACACACACACACACAGCCATCATCACACACACACACACACACACAGCCATCATCATCATCATACACACACAGCCATCATCATCATCCACACACACACACACACACACACACACACACACACACAGCCATCATCATCATCATACACACACACACACAGCCATCATCATCATCATCCACACACACACACAGCCATCATCATCATCATCCACACACACACACACAGACACAGACACAGACACCACAAACGTTCTAACGTGCCCTATGCTCTTGTTCCTTCCGCTGCACCCGCCGGCAAAGCAGCTGACGTCAGCGCTGCTCGGGTCGCTCTGCTGAGCTCGAGTTGAACGCCGCGGTCGATTGCTTCACCCTGACATCTGATTGAACTCCGCATTTTATTGCTTCTCCCTGCTTCTCCAATGCGGAAGTGCGGCCGGCCGCGGCTGCAATGTGAAAGTGCGGCTGGCGACAATGACTGGAGGCAGTGGAGGGCAAATATCAAGTGCTCTGCACTGTGTCTGCGGGCCACATAAATCAGACTGGCGGGCCGCATGCGGCCCGGGGGCCGCGTGTTTGAGACCCCTGCTTTAGGGTGAGTTGGTGGTTGAACGAACAAGTGACTGAAGCATTGGTCACCTGAGAGCCCAGTTTTGATCTGCCGACCTTTTTGAGCTGCCTGAGCTAAGCCACCATCAGAGGTGTCTGTCAGAGGCTCTTTCATAAAGAAGACAGGAGCGCTCAGCAGAGTGAGTCCTCCTGTGTATGGGACAGTTGGCTGAGATGGTGGACGGCCGAACAATCCACCGAAGCATTGGTCACTCGAGACCCCGATTTCCATCTGCCAATCCTTTTGTACACCCTGAGCTATGCCACTGCCAGAGATGTCTGGCACGGGCTCACTTATAGAGAACACAAAAGCGTTTGGCAGAGTGAGCAATCCTATGGACGGGAGAGTTGGCTGAGATGGTTGACGGCCGAACAATGGACAGAAGAATTTGTCACCTGAGAGCCTGATTTTTGGACTGCCAAACTTATTGCCCTGCCTCAGCTAAGCCACCGCCAGAGATATCCCACAGAGGCTTTCATAGAAAAGACAGGAGCGCTCGGCAAAGTGAGTCTTCCTGTGTATGAGACAACCTGGCTGAGATGGTGGACGGCTGAACAACTGACTGAAGCATTGGTCACTTGAGAATCTGATTTTGGTCTCCCGAACTTTTTGTGCTGCCTGACCTAAGCCACCGCCAGAGATGTCTGGCAGAGGCTCATTCATAGCGAACGCAAGAGTGCTTGGCAGATTGACACCTCCTGTGTATGGGACAGTTGGCTGAGAAGGTGGTCGGCCGAACAAACAACCGAAGACTTGGTCACTCAAGAGCCTTCTAATATGTATGGGTGGCTTAATTTATAACTGATTGAGTATGGTGTCAATCGATCAGTCTCATCTATCCAATCTCTCTCCCAAAAGTGTGTTAAATTATATCTGTATCTAAAA
>NC_134353.1:926370125-926372625 GCF_048569485.1 Anomaloglossus baeobatrachus | reverse complement strand
AACCTTCAAATTAAACGTTACAATCTGCACTTGAATTCTGTTGTAGAGGTTTCATTTCAAATCCAATGTGGTGGCATGCAGAGCCCAACTCGCGAAAATTGTGTCACTGTCCAAATATTTCTGGACCTAACTGTACATCTAGTGTCTCAAAAATCAAAAAAAAATATCAATGTATACACAATGGAGAATTGGTCGCAATTTTTATTATTTTGTTTATTTTTTTTTTTTACAGTATTTCTTCTCTATAAGATTAAAATAAATAATCATAAAAAATTATCAAAATACAAGTTTCAATTAATGATAATCATGACCACAGATGATTATCTGCTCTTTTTCTTGTCGTTTTTCTTTTTCGATGATGTTTTTTTAGTTCCATAAGGGTAGAGATCTGCGATCACAGTTTGGGTACAAGGTTTACAGAAAGTCTGAGGTTGAGAGACACCGCCTGTCTCATCTTTGATTATAAGATATTTGTCAGCAGGTTTTTGCTATTGAATCTGGGAGCAGCATAATGTAGGGGCAGAGAGCCTGATTCCAGCAGTGTGTCACTTGCTCAGCTGCTTGCTATAGTTTTAATACTATCAGTGTTTTATCAGCAGGAGATTATCACCAGAGGACTAGGTGTCACATGCCAAGTAGTCCAGCTAATCTTTGTAGTCCCACACCCACCTCTGATTTGTAGTTTCCTGTGTGTACTGTGCAGGAATCTGCCAATTGGTGGCCAAATCTCGGTCTCGCTGCAGGACGGTAGGGCCAGGTGTTGGCCTCGCTGCAGGACGGAAGGGCCAGGTGTTGGCCTCGCTGCAGGACGGAAGGGCCAGGTGTTGGCCTCGCTGCAGGACGGAAGGGCCAGGTGTTGGCCTCGCTGCAGGACGGAAGGGCCAGGTGTTGGCCTCGCTGCAGGACGGAAGGGCCAGGTGTTGGCCTCGCTGCAGGACGGAAGGGCCAGGTGTTGGCCTCGCTGCAGGACGGAAGGGCCAGGTGTTGGCCTCGCTGCAGGACGGAAGGGCCAGGTGTTGGCCTCGCTGCAGGACGGAAGGGCCAGGTGTTGGCCTCGCTGCAGACGGAAGGGCCAGGTGTTGGCCTCGCTGCAGGACGGAAGGGCCAGGTGTTGGCCTCGCTACAGGAAGTAAGGGCCAGGTGTTGGCCTCGCTACAGGAAGTAAGGGCCAAGTCTTTGCCTCGCTACAGGAAGTAAGGGCCAAGTCTTTGCCTCGCTACAGGAAGTAAGGGCCAAGTCTTTGCCTCGCTACAGGAAGGGCCAAGTTTTTGCCTCGCTACAGGAAGGGCCAAGTTTTTGCCTCGCTACAGGAAGGGCCAAGTTTTTGCCTCGCTACAGGAAGGGCCAAGTTTTTGCCTCGCTACAGGAAGGGCCAAGTTTTTGCCTCGCTACAGAAAGGGCCAAGTTTTTGCCTCGCTACAGAAAGGGGCAAGTTTTTGCCTCGCTACAGGAAGGGACAAGTTTTTGCCTCGCTACAGGAAGGGCCAAGTTTTTGCCTCGCTACAGGAAGGGCCAAGTTTTTGCCTCGCTACAGGAAGGGCCAAGTTTTTGCCTCGCTACAGGAAGGGCCAAGTTTTTGCCACGCTACAGGAAGGGCCAAGTTTTTGCCACGCTACAGGAAGTAAGGGCCAAGTCTTTGCCTCGCTACAGGAAGGGCCAAGTCTTTGCCACGCTACAGGAAGGGCCAAGTCTTTGCCACGCTACAGGAAGGGCCAAGTCTTTGCCACGCTACAGGAAGGGCCAAGTCTTTGCCACGCTACAGGAAGGGCCAAGTCTTTGCCACGCTACAGGAAGGGCCAAGTCTTTGCCACGCTACAGGAAGGGCCAAGTCTTTGCCACGCTACAGGAAGGGCCAAGTCTTTGCCACGCTACAGGAAGGGCCAAGTCTTTGCCACGCTACAGGAAGGGCCAAGTCTTTGCCACGCTACAGGAAGGGCCAAGTTTTTGCCTCGCTACAGGAAGGGCCAAGTTTTTGCCTCGCTACAGGAAGTTTGGCCCCGAGTCTTTAACTCACTAAAGGAAGCAGGTGGAGGAGGGAAGCCTTTGATTCACTACAGGAAGTGGGGGAAAAGGCTTTGCCTCTCTACAGGATGTGGGGCCCTGAGTATTTGTCTCGTTGTACGAAGTGGGAGCAGAGTCTTTACCTCGCTAGAGGAAGCAGGTGGAAGAGGGGAGCCTTTGCCTCATTACAGGAAGTGGGGGCCAAGTCTTTGCCTCATTACAGGAAGTGGGGGCCAAGTTTTTGCCTCGCTACAGGAAGTGAGTGGTCGGGTCTTTGCCTCATTACAGGAAGTGGGGGCCAAGTTTTTGCCTTGCTACAATAAGAAGGTGGGGGGGGGGAGCCTTTGACTCGCTTGAGGAAGTGGGGGCTTTAACTTTGCCTTGCTACAAGAAGCGAGTGGGGTGGGTGAAGGAGGTTTTGTCTTGTTACAGAAAGCGAGAGGGAGGGTGGAGGAGTCTGATTCACTACACAAAGTGGAGGCCGAGTCCTTGCCATGAT
>NC_134353.1:926332625-926362625 GCF_048569485.1 Anomaloglossus baeobatrachus | reverse complement strand
ATCCACCGAGCCAGGGTTGATTTGGAAGCCTGTGACCCTTTACGCTGGCCAGCGACAAGGACAAAGAGTGCATCCGAGCGGCGCAGGGGCGCCGTACGAGAAATGTAGAGTCTGAGTGCTCTCACCAGATCTAACAAGTGCAAATCCCTTTCACATTGGTGAACTGGATGAGGACAAAAAGAGGGTAAGGAGATATCCTGATTGAGATGAAAGGGGGATACCACCTTAGGGAGAAATTCCGGAACCGGACGCAGAACCACCTTGTCCTGGTGAAACACCAGGAAGGGGGCTTTGCATGACAGCGCTGCTAGCTCAGACACTCTCCGAAGTGATGTGACTGCTACTAGGAAGACCACTTTCTGTGAAAGGCGTGAGAGAGAGATATCCTTCATTGGCTCGAAAGGTGGCTTCTGAAGAGCCATCAGCACCCTGTTCAGATCCCAGGGTTCTAACGGCCGCTTGTAAGGAGGGACTATGTGACAAACCCCCTGCAGGAACGTGCGTACCTGTGGAAGTCTGGCTAGGCGCTTCTGAAAAAACACAGAGAGTGCTGAGACTTGTCCCTTAAGGGAGCCGAGCGACAAACCTTTTTCCAATCCGGATTGAAGGAAGGAAAGAAAAGTGGGCAAGGCAAATGGCCAGGGAGAAAACCCCTGATCAGAGCACCAAGATAAGAATATCCTCCACGTCCTGTGGTAGATCTTGGCGGACGTTGGTTTCCTAGCCTGTCTCATAGTGGCAATGACCTCTTGAGATAACCCTGAAGACGCTAGGATCCAGGACTCAATGGCCACACAGTCAGGTTGAGGGCCGCAGAATTCAGATGGAAAAACGGCCCTTGAGACAGCAAGTCTGGTCGGTCTGGTAGTGCCCACGGTTGGCCCACCGTGAGATGCCACAGATCCGGGTACCACGACCTCCTCGGCCAGTCTGGAGCGACGAGGATGGCGCGGCGGCAGTCGGACCTGATCTTGCGTAACACTCTGGGCAACAGTGCCAGAGGAGGAAACACATAAGGGAGTTGAAACTGCGACCAATCCTGAACTAAGGCGTCTGCCGCCAGAGCTCTGTGATCTTGAGACCGTGCCATGAATGTCGGGACCTTGTTGTTGTGCCGGGACGCCATTAGGTCGACGTCCGGCATCCCCCAGCGGCAACAGATCTCCTGAAACACGTCCGGGTGAAGGGACCATTCCCCTGCGTTCATGCCCTGGCGACTGAGAAAGTCTGCTTCCCAGTTTTCTACGCCCGGGATGTGAACTGCGGATATGGTGGAGGCTGTGGCTTCCACCCACAGCAGAATCCGCCGGACTTCCTGGAAGGCTTGCCGACTGCGTGTTCCGCCTTGGTGGTTGATGTATGCCACCGCTGTGGAGTTGTCCGACTGAATTCGGATCTGCCTGCCTTCCAGCCACGGCTGGAACGCCTTCAGGGCAAGATACACTGCCCTTATCTCCAGAACATTGATCTGAAGGGAGGACTCTGGCTGAGTCCAAGTACCCTGAGCCCTGTGGTGGAGAAAAACCGCTCCCCACCCTGACAGACTCGCGTCCGTCGTGACCACCGCCCAGGATGGGGGTAGGAAGGATTTCCCCTTCGACAATGAAGTGGGAAGAAGCCACCACCGAAGGGAAGTTTTGGCTGCCTGAGAAAGGGAGACGTGCCTGTCGAGAGACATCGACTTCCTGTCCCATTTGCGGAGAATGTCCCATTGAAGTGGACGCAGATGAAACTGCGCAAAAGGAACTGCCTCCATTGCTGCTACCATCTTCCCTAGGAAGTGCATGAGGCGTCTCAAGGGGTGTGACTGACCCTGAAGGAGAGATTGCACCCCTGTCTGTAGTGAACGCTGTTTGTCCAGCGGAAGCTTCACTATCGCTGAGAGAGTATGAAACTCCATGCCAAGATATGTCAGTGATTGGGCCGGTGTCAGATTTGACTTTGGAAAATTGATGATCCACCCGAAACTCTGGAGAGTCTCCAGAGCAATGTTCAGGCTGTGTTGGCATGCCACTTGAGAGGGTGCCTTGACAAGCAGATCGTCTAAGTAAGGGATCACCGAGTGTCCCTGAGAGTGCAGAACTGCTACTACTGTTGCCATGACCTTGGTGAAGACCCGTGGGGCCGTCGCCAGGCCGAAAGGCAGTGCCACGAACTGAAGGTGTTCGTCCCCTATGGCGAAACGCAGGAAGCGCTGATGCTCTGGTGCAATCGGTACGTGGAGATAAGCATCTTTGATGTCGATTGATGCTAGGAAATCTCCTTGGGACATTGAGGCGATGACGGAGCGGAGCGATTCCATCCGGAACGCCTGGTTTTTACGTGTTTGTTGAGCAGTTTTAGGTCCAGAACAGGACGGAAGGATCCGTCCCTTTTCGGCACCACGAACAAGTTGGAGTAAAAACCGTGACCCTGTTGCTGAAAAGGAACAGGAATCACCACGCCTTCTGCCTTCAGAGTGCCCACCGCCTGAAGAAGAGCATCGGCTCGCTCGGGGGGCGGAGATGTTCTGAAGAACCGAGTCGGAGGACGAGAGCTGAACTCTATCCTGTAACCGTGAGACAGAATGTCTCTCACCCAACGGTCTTTTACCTTTGGCAGCCAGGCGTCGCAAAAGCGGGAGAGCCTGCCACCGACCGAGGATGCTGTGTGAGGAGGCCGAAAGTCATGAGGAGGCCGCTTTGGGAGCGGTTCCTCCGGCAGTCTTTTTAGGACGTGACTTAGACCGGAGTTCCTCTGATCCTTCTGAGGCCTTTTGGACGAGGAGAATTGGGACCTGCCCGCGGACCGAAACCTCGATTGTACCTTCCGTTGTTGAGGTCTGTTTGGTTTGGACTGGGGTAAGGAAGAGTCCTTTCCCTTGGATTGTTTAATGATTTCATCCAATCGCTCCCCAAACAGGCGGTCGCCAGAAAATGGCAAACCGGTTAAGAACTTTTTGGAAGCAGAGTCTGCCTTCCATTCACGTAGCCACATGGCCCTGCGTACTGCCACCGAATTGGCGGATGCTACCGCCGTACGGCTCGCAGAGTCCAGGACAGCATTAATGGCGTAGGACGCAAACGCCGACGCCTGAGAGGTGAAGGACACCACTTGCGGAGCAGACGTACGTGTGACTGCATTAATCTGCGCATGACAAGCTGAGATAGCTTGGAGCGCCCATACGGCTGCGAATGCTGGGGCAAAAGACGCGCCGATAGCTTCATAGATGGATTTCAACCAGAGCTCCATCTGTCTGTCAGTGGCATCTTTGAGTGAAGCCCCATCTTCCACTGCAACTATGGATCTAGCCGCCAGTCTGGAGACTGGAGGATCCACCTTGGGACACTGAGCCCAGCCCTTGACAACGTCAGGGGGGGAAGGGATAACGTGTATCCTTAAGGCGCTTGGAAAAACACTTATCATCAGGACAAGCTCGGTGTTTCTGGACTGCCTCTCTGAAGTCAGAGTGATCCAGAAACGTACTCATTGTACGCTTGGGAAACCTGAAACGGAATTTCTCCTGCTGAGAAGCTGACTCCTCAATTGGAGGAGCTGGGGGAGAAATATCCAACATTTGATTGATGGTCGCTATACGGTCATTCACTATGGCGTCACCATCAGGTGTATCTAGGTTGAGAGCGGCCTCAGGATCAGAATCCTGATCTGCTACCTCAGCTTCATCGTCCTGAGAGTCCTCATGCTGAGACCCTGAGCAGTGTGATGAAGTCGAGGGAATTTCCCAGCGAGCCCGCTTAGGTGGTCTGGGACTGCGGTCTGTGTCAGAGACCTCATCCTGGGACCTATGAGTCACCCCAGGAGCACTTTGTTGCTCCAAATGAGGGGGGCCTGGGGTCAATGATTCAACAGTGCCCGTGGCCTGAGTTACCGGTCTGGACTGCAAGGCTTCTAGTATCTTAGCAGACCATTTCTCCATACTCTCAGCAAGTTTGTCAGCAAATACTGCAAACTCCGTCCCTGTCACCTGGACAGTGGGAGCAGGTGGTTCCACCTGGGCCACCTGTAGCAGAGGCTCCGGCTGAGTAAGTGCCACAGGGGCCGAGCATTGCACACAATGAGGGTCGGTGGAACCTGCCGGTAGTATAGCCGCACATGAGGTACAGGTTGCAAAGTAAGCCTGTGCTTTGGCACTCTTGCTTTTTGCGGACGACATGCTGTTGTCTCCTCTGAGTACAATCCAGGAGGGTATATAGTCAAAAATCAACAGTGCGACCGTCCAGTGTAAATGTATAGCATATAAGCATATATATATATATATGTACACTTCGGCACTCAGTGGGGCCAGCACCTCAGGTGCTGCTTACCAGCCGCTCAAAGCGGTTGTGTGATCACCAGATTCCCTGCCTGGGCCTCCCAGAGCCGTGTTGTCTCTCCTCTCCAGCGTCAGAAGTGCTGACAGGAATGGCTGCCGGCGTTCTGTGGGGAGGAGGGGGCCGTGGGCGTGCCCTAGAAAGTGCGGGAATCTGGTGCCCCACGGTGCTCAGTGAGGGGGGAGGAGGATACAAAGTATGCTCCAGCCCTCAGCGCTGACGTCCTGTGCAGCGTCCCGCCCTTCCCCTGACTGGCAGGCCTGGGGGCGGGAATTTGCGATACTAGGCCGCAAAAGCCGGGGACTAAAGTTATGAGCGCGGCCGGCAAATAAGCGCGGTCGGCGCGGTAGTCCCCGGCGCACTAACACACCCAGCAGCGCTGCAGTGTGTAATGGCACAAGCGCTCCATGCGCGGTCCCCACGGGGACACAGAGTACCTCACAGTAGCAGGGCCTTGTCCCTGACGATACCCGGCTCCTGTCCAGCAGATTCCCCAGGGGCTGCGGAGGGAGCACGGTCCCAGTGCCTGGAGACCGATTAGGATCCCACTTCACCCAGAGCCCTTAAGGGATGGGGAAGGAAAACAGCATGTGGCTCCTGCCTATGTACCCGCAATGGGTACCTCAACCTTAACAAACACCGCCGACCAGAGTGGGGTGAGAAGGGAGCATGCCGGGGGCCCTGTTATGGGCCCTCTTTTCTTCCATCCGACCTAGTCAGCAGCTGCTGCTGACTAAGATGTGGAGCTATGCGTGGATGTCAGCCTACTTCGCACAAAGCATAAAAACTGAGGAGCCCGTGATGCACGGGAGGTGTATAGGCAGAAGGGGAGGGGCTTTACACTTTTAAGTGTAATACTTTGTGTGGCCTCCGGAGGCAGAAGCTATACACCCAATTGTCTGGGTCTCCCAATGGAGCGAGCCAGTTGAAAAATGATTGATTGTTCTCAGTGAGAGAAACAAAATTAAAATTTTGTAGTAGTGATACCTTTTAATGGCTAACTAAAATAAAAAAATAAATAAAATAAAATGATATATTTTTATTTTAGTTAGCCATTAAAAAGGTATCACAAGTACAAAATTTTAATTTTGTTTCTCTCACTGAGAACATTTATATGAATGTGTAACTTAGAAAAAAGTATTTGTCTTGAAATAGAATGAAACTTTGATAAATTAATTATTTAACAAAATATATATTTTTTTTATCCAAAAAGAGGGGGGAGTATTATTAGAGCCTGTGAAAAGGCAGGCAAGAGGATGAATGGATAAATGTATTAATGGAATGCGTTAATAGAAGAAAAAAAAATGTAAAAAAATAAACGCTTTAGAAAAAATTTGTTTTTTTTCTCCTTTTTTTATTATTTTATATTTTTTTTATATATGAAAAAAATAAAATGAAAAAGGTCTCCCAAAATGTCTGTGAGTGTAAGAATGATAACATCTCAGCATGCGAAAGAGGGAGAGGAATTATGAATATATGAATTATTTTTGACATATTTATATATGTGTAAGATAACAGTCAATGGCTAAATAATATATTGAAGGTCGGATCTGAAATTTAAACCGCTGGGATATCGCGCGTCCAATTTAATGATCCAGGTTATTTCCGAGACATCGATCCTGGTAAGCCGAAACTTTCTTTTCTTGTTGAAACTTTTTTTTCTTATGGGAGAGCAGTATAGGCTTTTTTATTTTACAGAGCGGAAACGTGGAATCAGAAGGGGGTTGTCCTAGTAGTGATTAATGATTAGGGGATATACAATAAATTAGGGCTCTCTCTTGTCTCCCTGTTTTCACTATTACAGTATGTTGCTGCTATGAAGGTGCAGGGTTACTTGAAAGTTTTGGAACCCTTTATTTTCCATATTTCTGCATAAACGTGGCCTAAACCTACAAATTTTCACAAAAAAGTACATATAAAAAAAAAAAAAAAAAAGTTTTTTTTATTTTTTTATTAAGGACTAATGTCACAGGTCTGTGAGGTAAGATTATGTAAACCTATGATTTCAGTATCTGGTGTAACTGCATCTAAACTTTTTTTTGATTATTCCTGCATATTGGCTTTGAGGAATTTTAGCCTATTCCTCTGTACTAAACAGTTTCACCTGTGTTACGTTGGTGGTTTTCTCCCATGAACTGTTCACTCCAGGGCCTTTGACATACTTCTTATAGGATTAAAAGGAGTTGTTCACTATTTTTACACTTAAGCGGGCTTTACACGCTACGACATCGCTAATGCGGAGTCGTTGGGGTCACGGAATTCGTGACGCACATCCGGCCGCATTAGCGATGCCGTTGCGTGTGACATCGCTAAGCGATTTTGCATCGTTGCAAAAACGTGCAAAATCGCTAATCGGCGACACGGGGGTCCATTCTCAAATCTCGTTACTACAGCAGTAACGAGGTTGTTCCTCGTTCCTGCGGCAGCACACATCGCTGCGTGTGACGCCGCAGGAACGAGGAAGCTCTCTCTACCTGCCTCCCGGCCGCTATGCGGAAGGAAGGAGGTGGGCGGGATGTTACGTCCCGCTCATCTCCGCCCCTCCGCTGCTATTGGGCGGCGGTTCAGTGACGTTTCAGTGACGTCGCTGTGACGCCGCACGGACCGCCCCCTTAGAAAGGAGGCGGTTCGCCGGTCACAGCGACGTCGCCGGACAGGTAAGTATGTGTGACGGCTGTGGGCGATGTTGTGCGGCACGGACAGCGATATGCCCGTGTCGCGCAACAGATGGGGGCGGGTACCCACACTAGCGATATCGGGACCGATATCGCAGTGTGTAAAGTAGCCTTTAGGATAGGTCATCAATGTCTGATCGTCCTGGGTCCGACACCCTGCACCCCTGCAGATCAGCTGTTCTCGGTAGCAGACAGCAGGATATGCTCAGTTCCGGAGCTGCTGAGCCTTCTGATAGCGGCTGTGGCCGGGCATTGCACATCTACCTCTTATTGATTAGAATAGGAGGCAGATGTGCAGTACCTGGCCGCGGCTGCTATCAGAAGACTCAGCAGCTCCAGAACTGAGCATTTCCAGCTACCTGCTGCTGCCACTGGGGCAGAGACCAGCTTATCGGCAGGGATGCAGGGTGTCAGACATTGATGATCTATCCTAAGGATAGGCCATAAATGTAAACGTAGTGGACAACCCCTTTAAGAGCAAGACTGACTTGTTCATTCTAAAATGTTAAACTTAATTCTTCTTTAACCCTTCTTTTGCAGAACAAATTGTGCATGTTGGGTAGTTAGTGGTCTTGATGAATGACCCACATTCTCATGAGATTCAGTTTATGGACAGACGTCTTGACATTTTATTTTTACAATTTTCTAGTATAAAATTCATAATTCCCTATTCCATCACTGATGGCAGCTGTCCTGACCCAGATGCAGCAAATCAGACCCAACCCAAGATAGTGCTTCCACCGTGTTTCACAGATGGTATGAGGTTTTATGTTATAATGCATTGTTTTAGTTCCAGGGAATAGAATGCTTCTCATTTAAACCAAAAATAAGTAAATTTGGTCTCATTTGTCCCCAAACATTGTTCTAGTAGCCTTCTGGCTTTTCCAGGTGATCATTAGCACAGCAGATGAGCAATAATGTTATTTTTGGAGAGCGGTGGCTTTCTCCTTGCAACTCTGCCATGCACACCATTGTTGTACACCTTCCTCTTGATGGTGGACTCCAGAACATTAACATGTGAGAGGCCTTTTGTTGTTGAGTGGTTACCTTGGGTTCCTTTGTGTTAATTATATGCCATGCTCTTGGCGTGATCTTGGTTGGTAGACCACTCCTCCTGGGAAGGGCAGTGATGGTCTTTAACTTCTCACATTTGTACACAATCTGTTTGACTGAAGATTAGTGGAGCCCAATCTCTGAAGATGGTGTTGTAACCTTTTCCAGCCTGAGGAACATCAAGAACTCTTCTGAGGCCTTAGTTTGCGCCACGATAGACTTCCACACGCGGGTTCTGAAGAGCAGACTTTGCTAGATTCCTGTCCTTTCAATAAAACAGGTCATCCGCTCTCACCCTATCATCCCATTGATTGAAAAGAAGACTAATGTCACCTTATCTGCTATATAAACTATATAACCAAACAAAAATATTTGATATAACGTCCTAAAAAATGTATT
The DNA here is from genome assembly GCF_048569485.1 of Anomaloglossus baeobatrachus. Lineage (NCBI taxonomy): Eukaryota > Metazoa > Chordata > Amphibia > Anura > Aromobatidae > Anomaloglossus > Anomaloglossus baeobatrachus. The sequence continues at coordinate 926,354,188 of NC_134353.1, read as the reverse complement.
TACCTCCTAAATAATTTATAACTGACTGTTGCCGGCGAGCCGCGCTGGCCCTCAGTCTACAGCGATCTATCGAGGCGTCAATGTAGTAAGAGGAGGGGGCGCTTCACTGTCGGCTCCTTCTCGAAGAAGGAGCAAATATTTAAAGCAGGTCTACAGCCGGGATCAGAGGAACAGACAAATGCAAGGGTTTAATCCATTAACTGTCAGAGTCCATGAATGTGGCACCATAAACCAGGAACCCTCCTTCGATCTGGAGACCCCTCTGCTGTAAGGTCTGGGGACACAAACAGGATCCCAGCACTGACATTTCACAATGCAAACTGCATTCATTATTAAAGAGATCCCTTGGACCTGATGAGGCTGGTGTACTTATTTTGAAAACCCATGTTCGATTGGCTGGGTTGTCAAGACAGCAAAATTGGTAATCTATGAGCCCAGATAAATAATGTGAGCTCATATTTCCAAATGTATTCAATCTCCACCAATCCAGCCTGGCTGAAAGCTTGTACTGAGCAGTGTGATAGCTCAGCAGCAGCAGGGAGTAAGGACACTTAAAAGCTGTCAATCTGGCAAGATGGGCGGACATTCATCAGCCTGCAGGAAGGGCACTGAGGAGCTGTCGAGGACATTTTGGCAACATTGGGTAGGAGGGACACTGAGAAGCTGCCAATCAGGTTTGGTGGGAGGAGGATAAGAAACAGAGATGAGGGACCCGGAGGAGTTGTCAATCAGGCTTGGTAGGAGGGGGATCAGCAGCAGAAAGGAGGGACCCTAAGGAGCTGTCAATCAGGCTTGGTAGGAGGTGGATCAGCAGCAGAGAGGAGCTACCCGTACCCCAAGGAGTTGCCAATCAGGCTTGGTAGAAGGGGGATCAGCAGCAGAGAGGCGGGACCCTGAGAAGCTTTCAATAAGGCTTGGTGGGAAAAGGATCAGTAACAGAGTGGAGGGACCTTGAGGAGTGGGCAATCAGGTATGGTGGGGGAAGAATCAGAAGCAGAGAAGAGGGACCCTAGGGAGCTGTCAATAAGGCTTGGTAGGAGAAGGATCAGGAACAGGGAGGGGTGACCCTGAGGAGTGGTCAATCAGGCTTGGTGGGAAGAGGATCATCAGAAGAGAGGAGGGACCCTGAAGAGCTATTAATAAGGCTTGATAAAAGGAGGATGAGCAGCAGAGAGGAGGGACCCTTAGGTGTAATAAGTCAGTCTCTTTGGAGGAGACTCTGCATCAACAAGGAGGAGGGACACTGAGGAGTTGTAAATCAGCCTAGGTGGGCAGGATTGAGTTTAAACTTTCATAAATGATTACACAGCAATTCTGAAAAGGATCCTCCGCCCTTATTATCTACCTAAACGTAATCAGTTTGTAAAGTAAAATCTTGTGAAAGATCGTATTTTAAAAAGACAAATGTTAATCTAACAGCTTGTGTCAGTCACAAATAAGATTTATTGACAAATTGACATGCCCTAATATACTATAAATGTAAAATTAAAAAAAAAAAAACAAAAAAAAAACACAAACAGTAATCCCTGAAAGAGATATAAAAAAAAAAAAAAAGTAAAAAACAAAAGCAAACCAAATCCTCTGCCATATAAAAGGTGATTCTTTAGGATAAAATATATTTTAATGATTATATAATAAACACACGCGCTTTTCCCCCCTCAAACCTCTTAAAAAATACATAAAAAAGCCTCAAAATTAAAAAAAAAAAAAAAAGGGGGAAACAGTAAAACACAAAAAAAACACTATGTAGGTCATTATGAGGTTAGTGTAAATGTTAAAAAAAAAATTGACAAGTACGATCATATCCGATGTCTTATAGCAAAACTTCTGCATGGAATATGCTCTGCGTTTGATAACCGTGTACAGCGCTGTGGAATATGTGGGTGCTATCACCATAACGGAAAATAAATAGTGTAATGAGTAATGTTTTCTGTGTGAAAGGACATAACGGCTGGAGTTTTTCCCTCTAACATTAGTGATTCTAGGACTTCCATTCCGGTCATCGCTCATTGTAAAGGTTCACTTGCTGCTCGTGATATTATATGGAGTCGTGAACGTATGCGGTGACACAGGCTCACACAATTGACGGCCGGGAGAGCTGTAGAACACATTATGGGCGTAATGATCTGAAAAGGCGATCAAGAATGTCAACTATAGAAACACGAGGTCCCAGGAAGCCCGAAATGACGGACATTTGCTGCCCCCTGCTGCTGAAAAGTGGGTATCCTCACAACATGTTCCATTTACTCGACACTCCGCAGATGAAAACGAAGCTGGGAAACAAGTATTCATATCAGCGTCTGGAAAGATGCGCTCAGAGTGTTAAGGCTTTAGATAACTTTTACATAAAAAAATAAATAAATGATTATTACATGATCGTGGAAATACTTTACTACGTTTCAGTCTGCAATCTTCATTCCTTCATTTATTTTCAAACTCCCTGTTATACAGATTGTAGCCTAATTTAAGTTTCATTTTTCTTCTGAGAGTTTCTGTCCCAGTAATATAAGCTGGTATTATCAGGCTGGGAAGGTCCATGGTTATTTGGCCCCACCCAGCCTAAAAAAAAGGAGCCTGCAGCTTCCCCAGAAGTCGCACATCTATGTATTAGATGCACCAATTCTGGTGCTTCGCCCAAACTCTTCCCAATTGCCCTAAGCAAGGTGGCAATTGGGGTAATATTTTTAGGGTTGATGTCAGCTGTGAATTGAAAGCTGGCATCAAGCGCCTAGGGGTTAGTAGAGGAGAGGCTAATGTCAGACACCAAAATTTACTAACCCGGTAAGTGTTAAGTAAAACACACACACACAGCAGAAAAAAAAAATAGTTTATTTGAATAAAGACTCCCCACACATGGCCTCATTAGCAATTAATTAATGGATGTGCCACTTCTGAAGCAGCTATTTTTAGGCTGGGTAGGGCCAAATAACCATGGACCTTCCCAGCCTGGTAATACCAGCCCCCAGCTGTCTGCTTTACCTTGGCTCATTATCAAAAAATGACGTGGACTCTACATTTTTTTTTTTAAAATGTACTTGTAAAACCAGGCTAAAAACACCTTTAAGTGTCCCATGAAAGGCATTAAATGGTGCAACTGTACAATACATAGGGGGGGATTTCCTTTGCTTTTGTCAACTTCAAGAAGACAGTGTGTGCCAAGCATTTAGTGACTGGGTCCTGTATAGACAAGATGCGGCCGACCAATCACAACCTTGTCAGTACACTGCATTGCTGTGATGGCTCAGGAAGTGCCCACAGAAGAAAAGGTTGTTGATTGGCTGTGCTGCAGCCTTTCAACAAAACTTTATTCCGCATACAAACAACATCCGGACTGGAACACGGACTTTAGTGAAAGGTCAGTGTTCAAGAATCAGACACTGTGTCCGGTACGGACCACGAACTGTAAAGTGTGTCACTCTAGGTATTAGGTATGGGGGAAGTACTAAGCGAGCGGTGAAAGGGAAGGTATCCACTGCGTCTAGGGATGGTGCCCCCTGACCGAACCTACTGCTAGTCCCTGGGGTCCCTCACCACCCTAGATAGGTTCTGCAAATATGCGCCGAACCGGATACTTGACCCAAGGTATCCATAATGCTGGACCCTAAAGAGGGAACGGATGGGATGAGCTCTTGTCAATACCACTAAATGCTAAAGGAAGACACAAGGAGAACACAAGGGGTGGGGGGTGGGGAAGGATGAATTACTTATCCACAGATGACTCAGTCAGAAGTTCAGCAACAATACTACAGATGAGAGCAAGCCACCTGCTTGCAACCAGAGCTAGACTGAACTGAACCATATCACCAGCACCAGGGAAGATGGAAGTATTTAAGCACCAAAAATAATGATGATGATAATAATAATAATAATAATAAGCAGCTATGACTGTGTCCTAGACTAAAATGGGCAAATAAAAAAAAAATAAATAAAAATGTTCTTTTGACTAAATTTTGTAAGTTTAATTAGAATACTTTTTTCTTTTTTTAGTACATAAAAATGTAGTTTTTTTGTTCCCCGAATATAATGTATAAATCACATATACAATTTTTCTCCATTCTCACTAGAAGACGTATCATACGTACAGTTCAATACAACAAGTACACGTTTTAGTTTAATTTGCTGGAATAAAAAGGTTTACTCCTCTACACACAACGTCAACATCCCCTGAAAAAAAAAAAAAGGACCAAAATCAAGAGGTGTTGCGCCCATCGAATCTAGTAAAAGTTAGGTGGAAAAAATTGGCTATATTTTTAACCTAATTAGACGTAGATGGAGGTATTACATATATGTGAAATATGGACTCAGCATTTACGCTAGAAATCTCGAATTGCATTGAAAAGTCTCACTATTTTGGCACAACACGGAGTTGCATAAAAATTTGGTAGAATTTTGGCGTTTTCACATCAGTTTTTGCTTGACTCCGCCAAAACGGGCATTGCTGGGGCGGAATGGCGGTATGACGTCACAGATTGTGCTTTCCTTATGCCAAAAACTTTAGTCAAATCCCAGTTTTGTAGCGCGGTGCACGGAAGCGCTCGCCTCGTAATGAATCTGGCGCCTCTGACTTCACCACAAATCGGGACTGGCGGGAATAATGTTATCTAGATGAATCTGGGCCTAAATGTCTAAATTCAGGCACATGCTCATTTGATGGCACACTCTTTGCATATATTTTTATTGTGCGTGTCCGAAATCCTAGAACAGCAGATTTGACTCTTCATATTGTGGCTACGCTGTCACAGGTGACAGACAATCATGTGGTTTCTAGCCATAGGTGGTCACAGTGTTTGGCTGCACAGAATGCTCTCTGACTTTCCATTGTTCCTGCTGTCAGTAGTCATTGGTATAAGTAGCTTTCCTGCTGGATTAATCTCTCTCCCTTTGGACCCAGCAGGAGTTTGCGTTCCACCCAGCTGCTGATCATCAGTGTTCTCTTGGTGATTATATACCGCTTCCTTCCTGGAACTAGTGCTTGTGATATTATTCAGTTTATTCAGTTCTTTCAAGCCTGGGTTGCAAGCAGGTGGCTTGTACTCCTCTATGGTATTGTTGCTGAAAACTCTGCTGAACTTCTACCTGAGTCATCTGTGGATAACTAGCTCAAGCCTTTCCCCACCATGTGCCTCCTATACTGTTTAGTGGGGTTAACGAACAGCTCATCCCATCCGTTCTCTATTTAGTGCCCAGCACTAGGGATACCTAGGGTCAGGTATCTGGCTCGGCGCATTGGTGCAGAACCTACCTAGGGTGGTGAGGGTCCCCAGAGACCAGCAGTAGGTTCGGTCAGGGGTCGTCTTTCACCCCCCTTTCAATTGATACAGGGTTTCCCTTCTTTTTCACTGTGTGCGTGATAGTTCCCCATACCTAGTGTGACATATGCCCACATGACTCTTCTCACTAATTTGCATGTCGGTGGCCACTTTCAGCTGGGTCAGTTGCTCAACGCGAAAAAAAAAATGAATAAAACAAAAAAAAAAAAAAATTAAAAAACACAAAAAACAAAACAGGACTATAAAAGTAGGTGCAACTCTAAAGAACAAAGGCAGCCCGTACATTCGGGAGATCCCAGAGGTCTGACCTCCAGCGATCACTATCAATATTTGTTATCAGTTACTAATCCCAATGGAAAAAAAAATCCTGGAAAATATTTTTTTCAAGATGTTGCACCGTTCCTCTGTTATTCCTCCTGGCAGGGTAAAAATGATGTATTTTTCTATGATATAACAATGGGAATGGGATCTTCTCCATCCTCACAACGTGATTGGAGGCTTTGTGCTTGTGGTTACACTACATCTGACTGAATACAAAGCGTATCATTGCTGTCCAGGGTGCACTCATACGCTGCAAATCAATACAGAGTAACACAGCACAAATGCAAAAGAAAGAAGGAACATGAAGACGGCAAGAAAAGCCAATCTAGGCCCATGACCGTAGGGCAAGAAAGTTCAAGTCAATCAGCCCAATGTGGAGAGGCCAGAAGAGAAGGTCAGCGCAGCTCCGACACTGCTCAACGAGAGACAAGGAGGCAAAAATACCGTCATCTCTTTCCCATATGTCTGCGCCATTTTTATTTATTTTTTTTAATCGTGTTCGTTAGACCAAAGTTTTCTGGCTGAGCGGTGAAATAACCACAGAACAGGGGTGAAATAAAGAGTCACCTTCTACATGTCCGTACGTCTGGTAATTAGGGTCAGTTCTGTCCAAAGTGCTCCCATTGACTTCCATACCAGCGTATGATAGATAATGATAACCTAAGTCCTGCTCCTGCCCTTTAAGACAGAAATGTATTGGCTACATAGAAAAAAAAAAAATCTTATTCAGTTTCCTAACGCTGGGCAACATAGAAATGTGAAAAATGGACAAAAGAGGAACACCCCACTGACAAAAATAACTTTTTTTTTCTGGATAAAAAAAATATTTGACCATATTTCATACACACGTCCGATGCCAGCGTTAGGACTCGAAGAGGCAGATTTCAGAATAGCAGCGGTTTTAGGCTCTGTGCGCACTAGAAAAGTGATTTTTCTCAAGAAAATTTCTTGAGAAACTTCTGGGAGTTGAAGATTTCCGCACCTGCGGAAAAATCCGCGGGAAAAACGCATGCGGATTTGCCGCAGGATGGTCCCTGCGGTTTTGCAATAAATAATATAGATAATCGATAGACAGATAATGGATAGAGTGAAAGATGGATAGATGAATAGATAGATAGATGAGAAAGACCTATATAATGTCCCACCTCCCTGCATTTTCTAAGCTGGCACCCTTTAGTGACTTTCATGTGGCACTAAAGGGTGCTTAGCCTTGTATTTAGCCATAAAATGAATAAATAAATTTAAAAAAAAAAACCACGTGAGGTCCCCACATCTTTTGTAGCCAGCTAGGGTAAAGCAGACGGCTGCAGCCTGCAAACCACAGCTGACAGCTTCACCTTGGCTGGTAATACAAAACAGAGGGCACCCCACGCTGTTATTTTACATTAAATAAATAATTTAAAACAAAAAACGTGGGGCCCCCCCAAATTGCATCACCAGCCAAGGTAAAGCGGACAGCTGTGGTCTGGTATTCTCAGACTAGGGAGGTCCACTGTTATTGGACACTCCCCAGCCTAAAAATAGCAGGCCGCAGCCACCCCAGAAGTGGCACATCCATTAGACGTGCCAATCCTGGCGCTTCGCCCCAACTCATCCCGTTGCCCTGGTGCGTTGGCAAAAAAGGTAATATATGGGGTTGATGCCAGATGTAATGTCACCTGGCATCAATACCTGGGGTTAGTGAGGTCAGGCGTCTATCAGTTACCCGACATCACCAACCCAGTCAGTAAGAAATAAAAAAATAGCCAACAAAAAAAGTTTTATTTGAAAAAACACTCCCCAAAACATTCCCTCTTTCACCAATTTATTGAAAAGAACAACAATCAATTCCACGTCCGGCGTAATCCAATAAGGGGGGTGGGGGGGTGTCCCATGGCGATCCATACCATAGTCACTGTCCCAGTCAATGAAGAACAGAATGTTCCCCATTGGCTGGGAGAGCAATGCAGTGAACTGAGCTAACATCAATAGCCCAGATCACTGCATGGGATGCCGAGCGCTGCTGCCAGGAGGATAGATGAGATCATTACCTGCTGTGATCATCTCCTGTACTGCTGACGTCAGCGCTGGCACTGACTTCTATGCCCGCCGCGTTGTCAGAAGTATCGCGAGAGCCCGTGACGTCACCGCTAGTGACAGTCTCGAGCCGCCCGCGAGACGGGCATAGACAGCAGTGACAGCGCTGACGTCAGGAGGCAGGAGATCGTCACAGCAGGTAATGATCTCACCTCCTGACAGCAGCGATCGTCATCCCCGCGGCTGCCAGCACTGCAGGGTGTCAGTGTCTGCCTGCGCTGCCGCGTGACAGGCTGCTGACACTGCGGACAGACACTGACACCCTGCAGTGCAGTGTCAGTGTCTGCCTGCGCTGCAGCGTCACAAGCTGCCGATACTGCGGGCACACACTGACACTGCAGGGTGACAAGCTGCTGACACTGCGGGCAGACACTGACACACTGCAGGGCAGGCAGCGGCGGGGCCGGAGCGGGACACAGACTGCACGGGCACCTGGAGGTCCCACGGAAGTGCTTCTGTGCAGCGTCCAGGGAGTGTGACGTGTGTGTTTACTCTGCTCCGCTTCCTCTTCCTGGCATAATGACATCGCTTCCTGCAAAACCGCAGGCACCGATGAGCATTACCGCAGGTAAATCGCGGCTATACCGGGGGTATACCGCACATCATTTGCTACCTGCGGTATACCCCCGGTATTTCGCGATTACATTACAGTGAATGGAGTGAAATTCCGGGGGTATACCGCAGGTACCTGCGGAAAATAATGGACATGCTCATTTTCTCAAGAAAGTTTCTCAAGAAATTCTTCAAGGAAATTTCTTGAGAAAAATCTGCAGCGTGCGCACAGATATTTTTTTTCTCACATAGGATTTGCTGGGAAATGTCTGCACAAAGATTGCAGACATTTCTCAAGAAATTTCCGCGGTAAATCCGCGGGTAAAACGCACTAGTGCGCACAGGGCCTTACTCGCTTTTCCACATTTTAGCTTTACACATCTTTATACCCAAAAAATAAGCCCTAGCCCAAAACCAAGCCCTAGCCCAAAACCAAGCCCTAGCCCAAAACCAAGCCGAAAACAAAGCCCTAGCCGAAAACAAAGCCCTAGCCGAAAACAAAGCCCTAGCCGAAAACAAAGCCCTAGCCGAAAACAAAGCCCTAGCCGAAAACAAAGCTCTAGCCGAAAACAAAGCCCTAGCCGAAAACAAAGCCCTAGCCGAAAACAAAGCCCTAGCCGAAAACAAAGCCCTAGCCGAAAACAAAGCCCTAGCCGAAAACAAAGCCCTAGCCGAAAACAAAGCCCTAGCCGAAAACAAAGCCCTAGCCGAAAACAAAGCCCTAGCCGAAAACAAAGCCCTAGCCGAAAACAAAGCCCTAGCCGAAAACAAAGCCCTAGCCGAAAACAAAGCCCTAGCCGAAAACAAAGCCCTAGCCGAAAACAAAGCCCTAGCCGAAAACAAAGCCCTAGCCGAAAACAAAGCCCTAGCCGAAAACAAAGCCCTAGCCGAAAACAAAGCCCTAGCCGAAAACAAAGCCCTAGCCGAAAACAAAGCCCTAGCCGAAAACAAAGCCCTAGCCGAAAACAAAGCCCTAGCCGAAAACAAAGCCCTAGCCCTAAACAAAGCCCTAGCCCTAAACAAAGCCCTAGCCCTAAACAAAGCCCTAGCCCTAAACAAAGCCCTAGCCCTAAACAAAGCCCTAGCCCTAAACAATGCCCTAGCTCTAAACAAAGCCCTAGCTCTAAACAAAGCCCTAGCTCTAAACAAAGCCCTAGCTCTAAACAAAGCCCTAACCCTAAACAAAGCCCTAGCCCTAAACGAAGCCCTAGCCCTAAACTAAGCCCTAGCCTTAAACGAAGCCCTAGCCCTAAACGAAGCCCTAGCCCTAAACGAAGCCCTAGCCCTAAACGAAGCGTTAGCCGTAAACGAAGCCCTAGCCCTAAACGAAGCCCTAGCCCTAAACGAAGCCCTAGCCCTAAACGAAGCCCTAGCCCTAAACGAAGCCCTAGCCCTAAACGAAGCCCTAGCCCTAAACGAAGCCCTAGCCCTAAACGAAGCCCTAGCCCTAAGCCCTAGCCCTAAACTAATCCCTAGCCCTAAACAGTTAAAAAATGGATCATGTACGAGCTGAGACTGCGCTTCTGTCCAGTTTTTACTTTCTTTTCTGTAAATGTGGAAAAAAAAAAGAAAATAAAAAATCTGATGTGTGATTAAGACCAATATTGCATGGTGGGAATAGAGTGCCGCCATGCAGGCTCCGGGGTGCGCTGCTTTACTACGAGCATGTCTCCTCACTCTGCTCCCCAGGCTCCGGGCAGGAGCACCGCTCTGGGCTTTCAGTTCCGGCTCTGGCTTCCCGTGTGCGTGAGCCGCGTTTCTACAGGGTCCAAACTAAACGCATCAATCACAGGGTGAATTATTAAACTGCAGAAGATCACGACAACCAAAGAGTCAACTCAAAGGTAAAGTAGCTGCTGGCAGGAAATGTCAGCGATGCAAAACGCAACACTCAACACGTGATTGGCGGCTCAATGTAAACCGTGAACGGAGCCCAACAGGGTGAACGTGACCTTGTCATGACATGCAAGCCCCGCCATCAATCAGTGCCTGGCGTCTGTCTCCCCGCCTTCCTACACTGGCGCAGGATGTGAGCGCAGCGCTGACTTCCTGCTCAAATTTTCGATGGCGTCGTGAAGGAAGCAGACACCGATTGGTTGTGGGGCTCGCATGTCATAATGTCATGTGGGCCCCAAGAATGCAACTTCAGACATTGATGAAACCGCGGCCGCACCAGAGGTGAGTATAGGCTTAATTATTTTTCTTGGGCAAACAAGGGCCAGGAAAGGGGTTGTCCAGCTAGTAGACATACCCTTTAATAAAATGGGTAAGGGACAAAGGTCTCCTCCAAAGGAGTCTATCAGCGGTGGATCCTCTCTTCCCAGGCAGGGCAGGGTTAATCTCCAGCGCAGAGGGTAGTTTAGGAAGAAATAGACCCAGCAACTTTCCAGTGCTTAACAAGGAAAAGCACAAGCTGCTGTCCTGGTCTTTCTTTCCTTCCGCCTGGTAATATGAGGATTGCAGCAGTAAATTATTAATCGGCAAGCCAGGACAGGAGCGCACAGCTCACACCGCGCCAGTAACGGCAATGCTGCAGGGAATTATTGTATTACTGGACCAAAATACACACTTCTGAAAAGGTGAAAAGATAAGTTGTGTATAAACGAAAAAAAAAAAGGCAGAAATGAGAATGTATCTATGTCACATGTATTATGGACGACTTATCATAGTCTTATGGATGTAGCAGAGCGGAACACTGCACTACCTCTCTCCGTATAATATATTCTTTTCGTAAAGCGTACCCGTCATTTCAGAATAAGCTGTTGTGGGTAAATGTGGAATAACACCATTCCTCCCCCTTATATTGACGGCATCCACTCCATTTCTAGTTTTCAGTTGTCTCTGAGCTATTGGGTAGAGAGCATAGGCTATGATGTCTCCCATGCACAGCACACACACACACAAGGGATTCCTGCTCTTCTGTCTCTGAGCCGGAGGGTGGAGACTGGGTGCTATGATGTCTCCCATACACAGCGCACACACAAGAGGGATTCCTGCTCTTCTGTCTCTGAGCTGGTGGGTGGAGACTGGCTGCTATGATGTCTCCCATACACAGCACACACACACGAGGGATTCCTGCTCTTCTGTCTCTGAGCTGGTGGGTGGAGACTGGCTTCTATGATGTCACCCATACACAGCACACACACACACACACACACACACACACACACGAGGGATTCCTACTCTTCTGTCTCTGAGCTGGTGGGTGGAGACTGGCTGCTATGATGTCTCCCATACACAACACACACACGAGGGATTCCTGCTCTTCTGTCTCTGAGCTGGTGGGTGGAGACTGGCTGCTATGATGTCTCCCATACACAACACACACACGAGGGATTCCTGCTCTTCTGTCTCTGAGCTGGTGGGTGGAGACTGACTGCTATGATGTCTCCCATACACAGCACACACAGACAAGGGATTCCTGCTCTTCTGTCTCTGAGCCGGAGGGTGGAGACTGGGTGCTATGATGTCTCCCATGCACAGCACACACACGCACACACACACGAGGGATTCCTACTCTTCTGTCTCTGAGCTGGTGGGTGGAGACTGGCTGCTATGATGTCTCCCATACACAGCACACACACACGAGGGATTCCTGCTCTTCTGTCTCTGAGCCGGAGGGTGGAGACTGGCTGCTATGATGTCTCCCATACACAGCACACACACACACACACACACGAGGGATTCCTGCTCTTCTGTCTCTGAGCTGGTAGGTGGAGACTGGCTGCTATGATGTCTCCCATACATAACACACACAGACCTGATGGTTTCTTGCTCTCCTGTCTCTATATAGCTCGTGTTCAGAAGCAGCAGCATGGAGGAAATTATACAGCAGTACTGAGCAGTGTAGCTGTGAATCCACTCTGTGGAGAGAGAAAAGCACTTACATACAGACATTGCTACTGCTTTAAGGCCTATGCACAATGCATTTTTCTATGTAGTTTTTGATGCATTTAATTGAGAAATCTGCATGCCTATCCTGAAGCCAGCAAAGTCTATCAGATTACTGAAGAGCTGTCTGCACATTGCTTTTATATTTACTTGCAGATTTTGGTGCACAACAAATCTGAAGCATGGCAACTGTTGGGGTGATTTTTCCTGCGTTTTTTTTTAGCCTTTTCAGCCGATAATTTAAAAAAAAAAGATGAAAAAAAGAAAATGCACCAAAAATCCATGTTTTTATGTTTTTCTGCCAGAAGGTGCAGATTTGATAAAGAAAATGTTGGCATCAAATCTGCTGCATGTGCACATACCTTTATAGCATGTGCCTCTCTTACTCACTTTATGCTCCTGTAGTTCTCTCTAAATAGGTGTCACGGGTGACAGTCCTGTGGTGACTGGCTATAGAAGATCACAGCGTCTGGCTGTGCAAAATGCTCTCTGACTTTCTATTATTCCTGCTATTAGTATTCAATGTGCTAGGCATCTCCTCAGCTGGATTTTCATCCCTTTCCCTTTAGGACCCAGTGGAGCTCCTCTACTCTTAAGTTGCTAATCATCTGTATTTCCCCTTTTTCCCTAGACATGTGCTGGTAATATTCAGTTCCTTCACAAGCTCTGATTGCAAGCAGGTGGCTTGCACTTATCAGTAAGATCGTTGCTGCTCTTTGCTGAACTTCTCCCTGAGGCATCTGGAGATAAGTTGTTCACGCGCTTTACCCCTGTGTGTCTTCTTTAGTGTTTAGTGGGGTTGATGAAGAGCTCATTCCATCCGTTCCCCATCTAGGGGCCCTACTCTAGAGTCATCCTAGGGTGAGGTATCCTTTTCAGCGCATAGGAGTGAAACATATCTAGGGTGCTGAAGGACCCCAGGGACCAGAAGTAGTATTTCTGAGGGGTCACCATCTCCCCTTTCCCAAAACACAGGGTTTCCATACCATTTGGCACTCCTCCGTACCTAGCGTGACAATAGGTAGCTGTGATCCATCAGTGATTTCCATAACCAATGATGAGTTCCAAAGCTAGTGGAAGAAGAAGTGGCTCATAAGTGGAGAAAGAAAAAAAAAAGCACATTCTTCTGATAAAATACAATACAATGTTTCTTATATTTGACACGAGTATTGATTTATGCAAAGTTCGTTGAAACCACCGTGGCCATTTGTATTCTGCATTCGGACGTTCCTCTGGCATTCCTCCTAGAAATGACTAAATTGACAACATGATGTGCGGGCGGCGCTCACAGAAAGGGTAAGCACTATCCGGAGGTTATAAGGTGTTTTTTAACCTTGAGAAAGGCACCGAAATGAGTCGGTGTGAATTAAAAAAAAAACAAAAAAAACCCCAAGTGTGCACAATGTGGTAACAGCGGGGATTAAAAGGGCTGAAGAGCAATGAAGAACGCCCGTAAGGAGGAGGAGAATGGAGGCCGGAGTGGTTATAGGGAAAATATGCCATAGTCAAAGTACTGACAAAAAAAAAAAAAGTTGCTAAAATAATATTGAGTAGAGAAAAAAGTATTGTGGAATTTAAAGAGTTGGGGGGTGGGGGGGAACACTCTTCCCCCCCCCCCCTCCAATTCTTTCAATTCCACAATTCCATTTTTTCTGTTCAGAATCTGCAAGGATAAAGGGATAAGCTCATTATTCACACAGATCAGGATATTGACACAGTTATATGCTGTTTTTTCACAGTGTGAATATGGTTGTATAAATCCTCATTCTGTGGCTTAGTGATTTATACTTTGGAAAACCATACATTTATTTGCACAGTTAAAGTTCTTGGTGCCTGCTGCCACCACTAGAGGGAGCCAACTACACTGGAATCAATAGTCAGTCGGTAGACTCCCTCTAGTGGCCACTGCAGACAGGTGGAATTTTAGAATTTAAAGGGTAACCGTTGTTTTAATTTTTATTCCATAAATCAATAATACACATGAAGATGAAGGGAATTTTGTTACTTACCGTAAATTCCTTTTCTTCTAGCTCCTATTGGGAGACCCAGACGATTGGGTGTATAGCTACTGCCTCCGGAGGCCACACAAAGCATTACACTAAAAAGTGTAAGGCCCCTCCCCTTCTGGCTATACACCCCCAGTGGGATCACTGGCTCACCAGTTTTAGTGCAAAAGCAAGAAGGAGGAAAGCCAATAACTGGTTTAAACAAATTCACTCCGAGTAACATCGGAGAACTGAAAAACCGTTCAACATGAACAACATGTGTACCCGAAACAACCCAAAAATCCCGAAGGACAACAGGGCGGGTGCTGGGTCTCCCAATAGGAGCTAGAAGAAAAGGAATTTACGGTAAGTAACAAAATTCCCTTCTTCTTCGTCGCTCCATTGGGAGACCCAGACGATTGGGACGTCCAAAAGCTGTCCCTGGGTGGGTAAAGAAATACCTCATGTTAGAGCTGCGAAGACAGCGTTCCCCTACGGGGAGGCAACTGCCGCCTGCAGGACTCTTCTACCTAAGCTGGCATCCGCCGAAGCATAGGTATGCACCTGATAATGTTTGGTGAAAGTGTGCAGACTCGACCAGGTAGCTGCCTGGCACACCTGTTGAGCCGTAGCCTGGTGACGTAATGCCCAGGAAGCACCCACGGCTCTGGTTGAATGGGCCTTCAGCCCTGATGGAACCGGAAGCCCAGCAGAACGGTAGGCTTCAAGAATTGGTTCCTTGATCCATCGAGCCAGGGCGGCCTTAGAAGCCTGCGACCCTTTGCGCTGACCAGCGACAAGGACAAAAAGTGCATCCGAACGGCACAAGGGCGCCGTGCGGGAAATGTAGATTCTGAGTGCTCTCACCAGATCTAACAAATTTAAATCCTTCTCATACCGATGAACTGCATGAGGACAAAACGAAGGCAAGGAGATATCCTGATTAAGATGAAAAGAGGATACCACCTTCGGGAGAAACTCCTGAATGGGGCGCAGCACTACCTTGTCCTGGTGGAAGACCAGGAAGGGAGTCTTGGATGACAGCGCTGCCAGCTCAGACACTCTCCGAAGAGATGTGATCGCTACCAGAACAGCCACGTTCTGGGATAGTCTAGAAAGTGAAACCTCCCTCAGAGGCTCGAAGGGCGGCTTCTGGAGGGCAACTAGTACCCTGTTCAGATCCCATGGATCTAACGGCCGCTTGCACGGGGGAACGATATGGCAAACCCCCTGTAGGAACGTGCGCACCATAGGAAGGCGTGCCAAACGCCTCTGAAAAAAGACGGATAGCGCCGATACCTGACCTTTAAGGGAGCCGAGCGCCAAACCTTTTTCTAACCCAGATAGCAGGAAAGAAAGAAAAGGTAGGCAATGCAAATGGCCAGGGAGACACTCCCTGAGCAGAGCACCAGGATAAGAATATCCTCCACGTTCTGTGGTTCTTAGCGGACGTGGGCTTCCTAGCCTGTCTCATGGTGGCAACGACCCCGTGGAATAATCCTGAAGACGCTAGGATCCAGGACTCAATGGCCACACAGTCAGGTTCAGGGCCGCAGAATTCCGATGGAAAAACGGCCCTTGGGACAGTAAGTCTGGTCGGTCTGGTAGTGCCCACGGTTGGCCGACCGTGAGCTGCCACAGATCCGGATACCACGCCCTCCTCGGCCAGTCTGGAGCGACGAGTATGACGCGGCTGCAATCGGATCTGATCTTGCGTAGCACTCTGGGCAAGGGTGCCAGAGGTGGAAACACATAAGGGAGCCGGAACTGCGACCAATCTTGCGCTAGGGCGTCTGCCGCCAGCGCTCTTTGATCGCGAGACCGTGCCATGAAGGTTGGGACCTTGTAGTTGTGCCGGGACGCCATTAGGTCGTCGTCCGGCCTTCCCCAGCGGCGACAGATTTCCTGAAACACGTCCGGGTGAAGGGACCATTCCCCTGCGTCCATGCCCTGGCGACTGAGGAAGTCTGCCTCCCAGTTTTCTACGCCGGGGATGTGAACTGCGGATATGGTGGAGGCCGTTGCATCCACCCACATCAGAATCCGCCGGACTTCCTGGAAGGCTTGCCGACTGCGTGTCCCCCCTTGGTGATTGATGTATGCTACCGCTGTGGAGTTGTCCGATTGAATTCGGATCTGCTTTCTTTCCAGCCACTGCTGGAAGGCTAGTAGGGCAAGATACACTGCTCTGATTACCAGAACATTGATCTGAAGGGTGGACTCCTGCTGAGTCCACGGACCCTGAGCCCTGTGGTGGAGAAAAACCGCTCCCCACCCTGACAGACTCGCGTCTGTCGTGACCACCGCCCAAGACGGTGGTAGGAAGGATCTTCCCTGTGATAATGAGGTGGGAAGAAGCCACCATTGCAGAGAGTCCTTGCCGTCTGTGAAAGGGATACTTTCCTGTACCGGGATGTTGACTTCCCGTCTCATTGGCGGAGAATGTCCCATTGAAGTGAACGCAGATGAAACTGCGCAAACGGAACCGCCTCCATTGCCGCCACTATCTTCCCGAGGAAGTGCATGAGGCGTCTTAAGAAGTGCGACTGACCTTGAAGGAGAGTCTGCACCCCAGTCTGTAGTGACCGCTGCTTGTCCAGCGGAAGCTTCACTACCGCTGAGAGGGTATGAAACTCCATGCCAAGATACGTTAGTGATTGGGTCGTGACAGGTTTGACTTTGAGAAGTTGATGATCCACCCGAACGTCTGGAGAGTCTCCAGCGCAACATTCAGGCTGAGTTGGCATGCCTCTTGAGAGGGTGCCTTGACAAGTAGATCGTCCAAGTAAGGGATCACAGAGTGTCCCTGTGAGTGCAAGACTGCTACCACTGCCGTCATGACCTTGGCGAACACCCGTGGGGCTGTCGCCAGCCCGAATGGCAGAGCTACGAACTGAAGCTGGTCGTTTCCTATCACGAAATGTAGAAAAACATTGGTGCTCTGTAGCAATCAGCACGTGGAGATAAGCATCTTAGATGTCTATTGATGCTAGGAAATTTCCTTGAGACATTGAGGCAATGACGGAGCGGAGGGTATCATCCGGAACCGCCTGGCCTCCACGTGCTTGTTGAGCAGTTTTAGGTCCAGAACGGAACGGAAAGAGCCATCCTTGTTTGGCACCACAACCAGATTGGAGGAAAACCGTGTCTTGTTCCTGAAGAGGAACCGGGATTACCACTCCTTCTGCCTGCAGAAGAGCATCTGCTCGGTGGGGAGGTGGGGACGTTCTGAAGAATCGAGTCGGAGGACGAGAACAGAACTCTGTCCTGTGCACGTGGGCACACTGTCCCTCACCCACCGGTCTGTGACCTGTGGCAGCTAAATGTCGCCAAAGGCGAGCGAGTCTGCCATCAACCGCGGATGCGGAAAGATGAGAGAGCTGAGAGTCATGAGGAGACCGCCTTGGTAGCGGTTCCTCCGGCTGCCTTCCTTGGGCGTGATTGAGCCCGGCCGGCAGCTGAGCCCCTCTGAGGCTTTTCAGCCCTTTTGGACGAGGACAATTGGGACCTGCCCGAGCCTGGGAAGGACCGAAACCTCGGCTGTCCTTCCAGGACAGCATTAATAGGGTAAGTCGCAATGCAGACATTGCGAGGTTACGGACGCCCCTGCGGCACAGATGTACCTGTGCTCAAGACCAGCTGCGCAAGAACAGCTGAAAAGCTTAGGGTGCCCATACGGCTGTGAATGCCGGAGCAACCGACACGCCGATAGCCTCATAGACAGATTTCAACCAGAGTCCATCTGTCTGTCAATGGCATCTGTAAGTGAAGTCCCATCTCCACTGCAACTATGGCTCTAGCCGCAAGCCTGGAGATTGGAGAATCCACCTTTGGACCCTGGGTCCAACGCCTGACCACGCCAGGGGGAAAGTGATAACGTGTATCCTTAATACGTTTGGAGAAAACGCTTATCTGGGAAGCGTGGTGTTCCTGGACTGCTTCTCTGAAGTCAGCGTGGCCAGAAAAATACTCAATATACGTTTGAGCTACTGAAATGGGACTTCTCCTGCTGTGAAGCTGACTCCTCCGCTGGGGGAGCTGAGGGAGAAAGATCCAACATTCCATTGATGGACGCTATAGGATCATTCCTTATGGCGTCACCATCCGGTGTATCCGGAGTGAGAGCGGTGTCAGGATCAAAGTCCTGATGAGCTACGTCTGCCTCATCATACAGAGAGCCTCCTGGGACCCCCCCGGAGCACCGATTTTGAATCCAAGTGAGGATGGCCAGGGAGCAATGATCCAGATTGCCCATGGCCTGTCCGGACTGCAAGTCTCTATCCCATTGCCACTCCGTCCCTGTCCTTGGACAGGGTTGAGAGGTGGTTCTTTTGGCCACGTCAAGTAGAGGCCCCGGCTGACCAAGTGCTACAGGGGAGCATTGCACCCAATGGGGAGCAGTGCCGTGGAACAGTATCACATGCAGCAAAAACAGCATCGAAAGCCTGTGTTGCTTATATGCTGCTGCCGACTTATAGAGCCAAGAATGGCGACCGTACAGTGCAATGTATATCATACGAGCATAAAGTACAAATGAACACTGCAGCACATGCAATACAAGCAGCATAGAAAGCCTGCTTTTCTGCTGCTGTAGACTAGCCATCTAGGGGAATATAGCCCAGAATAGCGACCATACAGTGCAATGTATAGCATACAAGCATAAGTACAAATGAACACTGCAACACCTGCAATACAAGCAGCATAGAAAAAAACCTGTGCCTCAGCACCCTTGCTTTTCTGCTGCTGTAGTCTAGCCATTCTATGGCGAATATAGCCAAGACTAGCGACCGTACAGTGCAGTGTATAGCATACAAGCATAAATACACATAAACACTTCAGTACATGCAATACAAGCAGCATAGAAAGCCTGTGCTTTAGCACCCATGCTTTCCTGCTGCTGATGTGTCGCCATCTAAGAGGGCATATAGCCCAAAATAGCGACCTATGCAGTGTACTTAAATACAAATAGACAAACTGCGGTATTTAGTGTCAGCACCCCAGGTGCCGCTTACCGCCCGCCTATAAGCGGGTGTGTGGTCGCCCTAGTCCTGTTGGTTGCCCAGAGTCCGTTCTCTCAGCTCGGGCTGCAGGAATGGCTGCCGGCGTCCTTCTCCAGCTCGTGTGAGTAGGGGCGGGCCGTGGGCGTGCCCCAAGTCAGAGCGGGAAACCGGCGTCCCACAGTGTCTAGTGAGAGGGCTGGAGCATGTAAATAAGGCTCCAGCCCTCGGCGCTGCTGATTGTACAGCGTCTCTCCCCTACCCTGATTGACAGGGTGGGGGCGGGAACGAAGCTGAGTTAGGCCGCAAAAGCCGGGGACTGGATTTATAAGCGCCGCCGCCGTAAAAGCGCGGTCGGCGCTAAGTCCCCGGCGCACTACAAGTCCCAGCCGCGCCGCCGCTCCCGGAGCGTCCGGCGCGGTAGTTCCCAATAAATAAAAGTCACTCAGCTAGGCTGCAGTGACTGTAACCCTTTACTGTCCCCGGCGCACTAGCACACCCAGCAAGTCTGGAGTGTGCTGTGCCTGTGTGTACGGGGACACAGAGTACCTGAATGATGCAGGGCCATGTCCCTGAACGGCACTCCCGCTCCACATCCAGCAGGTTCAATGGGTCTGTGGATGGAGCCCGGCCTCAGGGCTTTGGGGCCGGTAAGATCCCACTTCCTCAGAGCCCCTCAGGGGGATGGGGAAGGAAAACAGCATGTGGGCTCCAGCCGCCGTACCAGCAATAGGTACCTCAACCTTACAAACCACCAGTGGGGTGAGAAGGGAGCATGCTGGGGGCCCCATATGGGCCCTCTTTTCTTCCATCCGATATAGTCAGCAGCTACTGCTGACTAAACAGTGGAGCTATGCGTGGATGTCTGACCTCCTTCGCACAAAGCCGAAAACTGGTGAGCCAGTGATCCCACTGGGGGTGTATAGCCAGAAGGGGAGGGGCCTTACACTTTTTAGTGTAATGCTTTGTGTGGCCTCCGGAGGCAGTAGCTATACACCCAATCGTCTGGGTCTCCCAATGGAGCGACGAAGAAAAGCAACTTTGTAATATATCTTATCAGACAAGTTTGCTTCTTTCTTGATCAGTCTGTATCAAAACTCTCCATTCTGATGTCAAATCTGTATTCAGTGAAGACCGATAGGAGATGTGAAGTGGTTGAGAAGTCAGCATTTCTGCAGATCAGAGCAGTGCTGAAGCTCTGCACAGCACAAGCGATCAGATGATCACATATACTATGCAGAGGCGGTTTCTGCACCAAACCATGCAATACCTTATAGCCGGATTTATACGTCAGCTTCAGTCCTCCTTATGGAAACAATGGTCATGGGTGCATGTAGACAAGAGAAAAGAAAATCCAAACCAATGTCCGGGAAGCAGAAATCTACGGCAGACACCATCCAATTTTCCAAAGTGCTTTATTCCATCATGTGCAGTTAAAAGTAGCTGGGAGAGAGCCGAGTGTAGGCACCCTAATACACGACGGCTGTTTCGCACATCCTTGTGCTTCTACGGGTCCCCTTGTGCTTCGACGGACACATAGAAGCACAAGGACGTGCGAAACGTCCGTCTTCCATTAGGGAGCCTGCACTCTGCTCCCTCCCAGCTACTTTTAACTGTACATGATGATGGAATAAAGTACTTTGGAAAATTGGATGGTGTCTGCCGCAGATTTCTGCTTCCTGGACATTGATCAGATGATCACAGCTTCAAGTTTCTAAGGGGGCGAGTAAAAAAAAACCAAAAAACTGTAATAAGTATTAAAAAAAAGTTTTTCAAAATATATGAAACCCCCTCCCCCCCAAAGTTGACACCTAAACTATGCATGTGTGGTATCTATGTACACGTACTGCCCTGGAGAATCATACTGACAGGTCAGTTTTACCATATAATGAACATGCTAAAATTAAACAAAATACGATATCTGGAATTGCACTTTTATTTACAATTTCACTGCACTTGAAAATTTAGTTTTCCCATTTTCTAGTACACTATATAGTTAAAATTAATGATTTAATTCAAAAGTACAGCTCATCCCGCAAAAAATAAGCCCTCATATGGTAAGAGTGGAGGAAAAAGAAAAATCATAGGGCTCTGGGAAGAAAGGAGGAAAAAAAAAAATATATATATATATATATTGCTGGGGGGGGGGAGAGGAAGGGCTTAAAGTGACGGTAACGCTTTAAATATATCGCTACAAAAAGGGATAAAAAGCTCTGTGTAAGGGGGGGGGTTGCACTATATGCGCACACTGCAGTCGTGTTGTCACAAAAAAACTGCACCTTGTCTCAAATTAAAAAATAAAAAAAAAAAAATAAAAAAAACTCTTAATGATGCTGCGTTTTTTTATGCGATTTTTCAGTAGAAGCTGCAAAAAATGCAAGAAGATAGAACATGCCGCAGTATTGTCGGGAGTTGGTGACAAACTGCAGGAAAAAAACAGCAACGTGCGCACAGCAAATCTGCATTCTCAT